>NC_133618.1:329321963-329355341 GCF_048593235.1 Sminthopsis crassicaudata
TGAATGATCTATTTCTTATGTGTGTTGATTATAAAACTTTTTTTTTTTAATCTGAAAGAAGTTTTAATTCAAGTCCAAGTGTGGCAATGTATAAAGCTGGTTCACACACACACACACACACACACACACACACACACACACACACACATTAGAGCTATGATACTTGAGGAGAATATGAAGTTTTCCTTCAAAAACAATTATAACCCTGAAGAGCTTTCCTCTTTATGGCAAGGGAGAGGGAAAGTTTAAGGTTTCTGAGTTGTGCCTAAAGAACTGCCACTTTTTAATCTGCCAAACTTTTCAGGATAAGTCAATACTGGGATGATGCCATTTGTTATCTCATACTTGATGCTGTGGTTCTCTCACGCTTAATTAAGCTGATTCTCTTGTTTTCTACAAAGACCGCACTCCCCACTCTGTTTGTTCTCATGAGTTACTTTTCAGCCAGGAGAGTGAGCAGCCCCCTTCCAGCCATGGAAGAAAAAGGAAATGGCTCAACTTCTGGCTGCAGTGGGACCTCTAGTGTTGATTCTCTGTCCTGGCACAGCTTCTCTGAAGTACAAACACACACAGACTGCTCATTGTTTGGAGCACTTCACCAGCCCACTCATCCTAATATGGAATGCAGCAGGAAACCCATGATTTCCTGACACTTAGCAAGCTGGAGAAAGAAAGGAAAAACTCCACTTTAAAAAAATCCCGGCTTTCCTCCATGTTAGATGTGAAATGGAAAATGGGAAGGATTTAGAAGAAATCCCTGGTGTCTCCAGCCAAGTTGGAGAAAGGGAGGAAAGAGGGAAAGCTTCAGGTTGCTATCTTTTAAGATCACAGTAAACTCCCTCTAGGAAAATGAGAGTGCCTTGATTCAAACAGACAGGGAAAAGACAAGTTATTTTATTTTTCTTTCAAAGTGAACATTCTCTTTCTTAACCAGCATGGTAAAGTGAGAGGGCAAAGAGCAGCAACCTGGAAAATGTCAAATCTGAGCCAAGAGTACCCAGCTAAGTGAGGGTAAACACGGAACTTGGGCGCTCATTCGGGTTTTTCTTCATGCGCTCCTAGAAGAACTTGGAGAAAAGGAATAGTCCCAGTAAGAATGAACTGCAAAGAGGACCGAGAGCACAGTGGCTGCCCCAGCGAGGACGTAAAGAAACCACTAAAGTGTGTAGTGGTTGGAGATGGTGCAGTGGGGAAAACCTGCTTACTGATGAGTTACGCCAATGACGCCTTCCCAGAAGAGTACGTTCCTACAGTGTTTGACCACTATGCAGGTAAGCACAACGTCTTGTGACATGCGGAAAACACACGATTATCTCTGCTTAAATAATTGAAAAAGGGGGGGGGGGGGGAGAGGGGGTAAATCCTTTATTCAAACAAATGTATTTCAGCCACGATTCTGTAATTGTCTAACTGACGACATTAGGATTAATGAAGAGGAAGAAGAAGAGACAGACAAATTACCAAAGTAAAGTTCAAAGAGATCAGTCTTACTTCTTAGATTGTTATGAGATTGAGGACAGGAAGTAAGATCCTTTAGCCTGATAAACCGAGAAGAAGTAAATCAATTAATGTCACAATCCTTTTTTTTTTTTTTAATGGAAACAACTTTATAGTGAAGGGAGGATACCCTAAATTTTCATTTGGGTTCTTAGACTATAGCCATAAATTTGAAGGGTCATCTGTTTTTAAAATCCAACATCATTTTGGCAGCATTTCATACATGCACCACACACAAACGGGAAAAAAAAGGCTTTTATCCATCTGTTTCGTGGATGTTCATCCTGCAACTTTTTTTCAAGTGACATTATATATGTGTAAAACTTTGCAAACTTTAAATCACAATATAAATATTATTATTTATAATATATTCATTTAAATATTTGTCAATGAATGTTAAAAAAAAAATTTATGAACATTATCATGGAATGGACTCAAGTTTCCATCACAGCCATCAGCAATCCAAAACTTGTATTTTGCCATATGAATTGATGCATATTAAAATAAAAAGGGTTGTTACAGCTATCATCTAGCTACCATGTATCTTGAAACAAAAGAAATGATATTATTTTTATTAATAATCAGTTCATAGTACAAAAAGCACTGCTTTTCAAGTTAGACAAATTGAGTTCAAATTTTGCTCCTGCTCTTTATTACCAAAGTTCTTGGACAAGTGACTTTTACCTGTGGAATTTATTTTCTCCTTTCGAGCAATTGAACTAAATGTTCCCAAAGTCCCTTAAAAATCTCAATTTGGGGGCTGCTAGGTTGTGCAGTGGTAGATTACCAGCCCTGAAGTCAGAAGGACCTGAGTTCAGATTTGATCTCAGACACTTAACACTTCCTAGCTGTGTGACCCTGGGCAAGTCACTTAACCCCAATTGTCCAAGGCAAAAAAATAAATAAATAAATAATCTAAATCTTTAGGCCTATGATAAAAGCCTAGAATGTACAATAGGAAAAGCAAAGTAGATCAATTCAAAATTAATGAAAGATCTTTTGAAGCAGGAAACAACAGTACAAGAAAATAAAAGAATTACAAAAACACAGTCATTTGCAAGGCTGTTCATTAAAACAGCCTTGGATTTAGAACTTTATAGTCCTGGATTCAGATTTGGCCTCTGCCACTTACTTCCTGTGTGCTGGCAAGTTGTTCAATTTCTCTAGGTCTCCAATCTAGAATCTAAACCATAAACAGATTGAATTGGATCCTCTTTAAAGTTCCTTCTACATCTGAATCTGGAAGTGCTTGAGTTAAAAAAGTCATTCTTTTGATTGACTTCTGTTTTTTTCAGGATGTGCTCAAGTGTGGATGTGAACACTCCTTTGAATTAGATATGACTACAATATTATTTAAATTTTTACATTCAGATGCTTACTTTTCCTTATGATTTAGTATTCCATAATAGATCATAGGATCTAGGATTGAGAGCTTCAAGGAACCTTAGATCTTATTAGATGTTTCAAAGGCTGGTTATCAAAAAAACCTTCAATCCCTTAGAATACTACTTGTAAATAGTATTCTCATGATAACATCTTTTTGGAGATTTGAAATTCTGAAATAGGAAAAAAAAAATATCGATGTGCACCTTGGCTTGGAGACAACTTTAGCAAAAGGGAAATAGCCAACAGGAAACCTGAGTAATTGTTTGGTTTGCTCCATAACCAACTGAAGCCCTCTTTCCATAGGAAATAGCCTCTTTTCGAGAAATAAACAATCACCTAAGTCACCTCCTCCACCTCCATTTATGTGATTTATGGTCTGTATTATGCAGTAGATAAAAGCAATCCATTCCTCCCCAATCCCATCTCCTCAAAGCCACAGTGAAAATAACTGATCATTTCCCAATTGAAGTCTTGCTACATTTGCAAAAAAATAAAATAAAATAAAATAAGAACTATGTTCATGATTCCTCTAAATCCTTTCTGAAATCATAATTACTATATATGAGCACCCAAAAAAATATTTTAACAAGAATTACATAGAGAAAAGAATACGTATATCATCACTTTTACAACATAAGTAATTTTAACAAACTGAGTGCAAAAACTTTGGCATGTACTCATAGTCTACACCCCACTAAGTTGAGGCAAACTTCCTATTTGCTTCAAGAAGACCCAAAATGATTAGAATTTTTTTCAAAACTGAGGAAAGAAGCTCCAGTTATTTATAAAATTCATATCTAAATGGCAATCCACCACTTTAGTATTATGTGAGAGAAAGACAGAGGTAGAGAGATTTGAAAAAATAGAAATGGCTAAAGAAATATAAGATTATACATTATTAGAATAAATAATTCTATGGCTTATCTATAAAATCTATAATGATTCTAAGCTCTGCATCTGGAGTCAGGGAGATCTGAGTTCAAATCCAGTCTTATAATTACTAACTATGTGATCCTGGGCAAATCACTTCACCTCTATCTGCCATAGTTTCCATAGCTGTAAAATGGGAATAATAATAACTGTGAAAACAGAATAAAAATTTGAAATTTGAAAATTTTTTACAAACTATAAAGTGGTATATAAATTAATTAATAATATCATTGTGCATGCCATGGTTTGCTGATCTATCTACCTCCTAAAATGAAATCTAGAACTTAGACCAGCATCTTACAAATAGTTTTTGTTGTTATTTAATCACTTTTCAGTCATGTCCAAATATCCAAAGATAATGGAGTATTTTACCATTTCCTTCTCCAGCTCATTTTACAGATGAGGAAACTGAGGCAAACAGGATTAAGTGACTTCCCCAAGATAACACAACTAATAAGTTTCAGAGGTTGCATTTTAACTTGGAACTTCCTAACTCTAGCCCCAGCATTCTATCCATTGTTCCCCCTAAATACCCCCTTACATATCATAAATGCTTAATAAAGATATGTGTTTTCTTTAAAATGCATTAGCCTTTTAATCATACATATGGACAAATGGTGCTTACTGAAATAGAATGAGTTAAAAACTGATGTATAAATTACTTGATTTCAAATCCCATCTCTCACTATTTATATCACATTGGGCAAGTTATTTAACTTCCCTAGATGTTATTGACTTTGTCCATAAAATGAAAGCTTGGACTAGCTAGTCCTAAGATTCCTTTCAACTCTACATCTTTGATCTATGATGATGATGATTGGAAAGGAAATGCAGTGTTCGGTTGTAAAGAGAGTCTCATACTACCGAAAGCCCATTGGACGCTGCTTACAGTTTTAGCCTGTAAATTCCACAGCAGCAGGGGCTGATTTCATCTTTGAAACTCAGCTATACTCTCACATAATATTAACTTCACTTTAAATTGTAAAGCAAAATTCTAGGCAACATTTGGGAGGGTGGAAAGAAATATTGCAAAATCAGAAAACAACAGGGTATCACAATTCCAGAAGGATTTGGAACCTTTGCCCTAGGGATAAGATAATAATTCCATGAGTAATGTCATTAAAATGTCATCATCCCCTTTTTGCTAGAATGAAGATGTTTCTTCTACCACCACTAAGTCTGGAAAAGCATATGTGGCTATGAAATGGAAAACACTGAATGAAATAGGCATAAGGTAGAACATGCAAGTGTCAGTCTGTCAGTCATTAGAAAGATTTTACCAGTGGTTATCATTAAAACTGGAAATAGGTGAATAGAGAATCTCCAAATCAGATGTCTTTTTAAAAATAGATTTTGAAGAATGTTTTAGTTTTGGAACTATCTGCTGATAGTGAGAAATTTTCCCAATGCCTCTTCTCATTCTAAAGCCAAAATTACCCCTTCTCAGGAAAGCATTCTTATTTCCTGAGGAGACTCCAAATATAGGATTTCTGCTTTTTAATTGAACCAAACATGAAATGTTTTTTTTATTTGTTGTTTTTTTTTTTTTTTTTAATGTAAGGTGGGAGTGGTTCTGTGTATTTTGGTTCATTGAAAATTTTTAGTTCAGTGATAGGAAATCACTAAATAGGAGCCACCCTTCTAAATTCTATTAGCCCTCAGGCAAATTGAAAAATTGACTGAAAGGCCTACATGATAGTCAGAGAGCACCTAATCTTAAAGATTTTTCCAGCACTTCATAAACATTTGTTGAAATGAAAAAAAAAAAAAAAAAGATTTAATGTTGTATCATAGAGAATGTAAGTTACTAGAAGAAAATATAATTCCTTAAAAATTAACCAGAAGAGATAAAAAAAAAAAAAAAAACCAAGGGCAAGCATAGGATAAAATAAATTGATTCCCAACAAATCTGTTCTGTCATCATAGAGTAAGAGTCAAAATTTTAATTGAATAATAGACAAGAATTCTGCACAAATCATTAGAAAAATCACATAGATGTCAACTCTTTGGTGGACTACAGAAAGAGACAGACAGGCAAAAAAACAGAGAGAAATAAAAACAGAGAGAGAAGTTTTTTTGAGTCCTGTCTGTTGTCCTTTCTCACTCTCTATCTATAAGGTTTTACCCATCAAACAGTTCATATGTTGTATGAATTTATAATTCTAATGTCTCATAAAGTAATGATGAAGTTGGAAAGATGGTACAAAAATAATTTCAAAATCTTAGATTTTACTTTAAGAGGGGATAAAAGACAATATTACTTATTTCTACCCATTACTGGTGATACATCTGTATCCCTTGACTCCTCTGAATTATTTCTGAAGTGAAAAATCTATTATATAATGTATCTACACTGTGGATGAAAATAAATGGAGGCAATCTGAAGAATCCATGAGATTTCTACCAAGAACAAACTAATTTTATAGTCAAAACCTATTGGTCAAAGCACCAGACAATCTTGACTTTTAGATTTAGATTAAAAGAAATAACTTCTAGTTTCCTTTGAGGACCCCAACTCAGAATAATTTTCTTATCCCATTGGGTGTCAAACCAGAGCAGGGCTGAGAATGAAACTCTAAGTACAAATGGATTAATATGGAAATATGTTCTCCAAGTGTGATCTCTCCTTATACATCTCTGACTCCAATTCTCTATGCACTTCCAAGGGGAATGTAAGATGCTCATAATGAAGTTCAAAGCATTTTGTACTATTTTATCAAGGCTATATTTCTTTTCACATACTACCCTAGCTTTGAATTTCTCATTAAATATTTCACTATTAAAGGACCCTCATCAATTAATGTCAAGCGTGATACAAAAGTAATCTGGTTTCATTTTTTGTTTTAAATTTAATTTTTTTTTAGATTCTGTCAAGTGATCTAAGTTCTCACCAAAGTTCATGTGCCATTTACCTAAATAGCAATATTCATTGGTCTTCATTTTAGAATTGATTTTGCCTCAAAGGGTACTAGCATGGAGCTGTCTTCTCTCTTTAAACATCATGCACTTGAGATTCTCTGGCATGAGTTACCTAATTTGGAAACTTGTTGAGGCACATATCTGGCCAACTCAAACTCTCTCCATAATACAACACTACCATTATATTTTAGACATTTAAATCTAAAGATAGTAACAGATATCTGTAGTCCCTACTTTGGGGAAGGTTGAGGCTGGTAGATCACTTGAGTGTAGTTATCCTGAGTAATAATTAGGATGAAATCAAGTGGGTGTTTGGACTAAGTCCAGCCTTAAAATGGTGAGCCCCAGGGAGTAGATGGCCATCAGTCTGCCTAAAGACAAACAAACTAATTCAAGTTAGAAACAGAGCAAGTTATAGCCCATGAGTGACATGCATTTCCAGCCTGGGCAAGAGAGAACATGTGTTGTTATTTAATTTTTTTTTCAATTATGTCTGATTCTTTGTGACCCTATTTGGGGTTTTCTTGGCAAAGATACTGAAGTGGTTTGCCATTTCCTTCTCCAGGTCATTTTACAAATGAGGAAAGTGAGGCAAATAAGTTACATGACTTGCCTAGGACTACACAGTAAGTGTCTGAGGCTAGATTTAACTTAAGGAGATGAGTCTTCTTGACTCCAAACCTGACACTTTATTCACTGTGCCACCTAAAAGAGAGGAAGTCCTAGTCTCAAAAACAAAACAAAATAAAGTTTAAAATTAATTTACATTACCAGACATAGAAAGAGAATGGGGAAAAGACTTCAGTTCTTCATGCAGCTTTTGATCTCATATGTATGATTACTCTCTCCACCATACAAGTTGAAATCTAACTATACTTTCTTATCTGGTACCATTCTTGTTAATATTCTTCTCTAAAGTATCTACCTAATGTACTTGATGGTCATTTCTCTCAATTAATATTTTCTAGTGCTAAATTTTTTTTTGTCTAACTTTAACTTCCAACTTAATGTAAGCATCATGGTAGCCTTCATTCTACCTATCGAAGCATCATGAACAGAGATCAATACCTACAAGAAGGAAAAAAATTCATTGGTTAGGTGAAAACAACTAGCATTTGTGTAAGGAGTTTAGGTATTGGAGTGGATAAATCATTACATATGGAGTCAGAAGGAACAGCATTCAAATTCTGGTCTAGATACTTACTAGCTATGTGATAAAGTAATCACATTGCTGTTATCTGACTCAGTTTCTCTATCTTTAAAATGGGAATGTTAATATCACCTAACCCCTAGTGTTGCAATGAGAATCAAAGTAGATGATATTTGTAAAGTACTTTGCTATTATAAAAGTGCAAACTATTGTCATCATTTAAGGAATATTTCTATTAAAGTTTCACTTTTGATTTATCTGAATCTACTTATTATAGTCTTTTGTCAGCCAAACGTCCCCTAATAGTCTAATATTTTTATGATGATGGTTTGAACCATTTGCTTTTCATTTGCATCTAAAAACTGTGATTTTCTTTATTTTTTAGTGGAGGGGGAGAACCCCCTCTTCAATGAAATGCTATGGATTTCTTGAAAATACCGTGATTTTGGAAAAACTGATAATTTTCAGAAAAGGAAATATATAGTGCATCTGAGGCTTACTTTCTATAGTTGCTGGTTTTGTTGGACTCAAATAGTGGTGTATAGCAGTGGGCAGCAGTAAGAACCATATTGACAATTTCAGCCACATTGGATATCCAACCTCTTGTGAGAATAATTTCAAAGGGAAATGGACACTCAGGAAGCCAAACCACATTGTATTTGTGGTTGTACTGAAGAGTAATTCCTTTCATGTGAGAATATGGGGGGAAAAAAAAAGCAGATAGGAAGGCAGAAAAAATAGTTATCTATGACCAGAGTGGCACTTTACAGAGAATGTATAAAAAAAAAAAAAAAATTTCTCAAGGTATCTAGAGTTCATGAACTGCCCAGTGTTCTAGCTTTTAGCTTGGCAGCAAGCCAACTGCCATCATCATCTTCTAAGAAAATTTCTCCTATAAATCTGTCCATGGCTTGTCCCCATCTTTGCTGAATCCCTTTTGTATTAGTCCACCACAGCATTCTGTCTTGTGGTGTCTTGCTCCTTGTTATAGCTAACTACCTCTTTTAGAATGCTAACTCTTCTGTAGATTTAGTCTGGCAGTCAATGATGTATTCCCTTTCTCCTGGTTAAGTAACTAGAGTATTTCTCTTTCCCATTATTGAATGTTAATACCCCTTTCCTTGCTAATTATATGCTCTCTCAAATCTATTTCATACTTACCACTCCTAGTGCTTATTTCACCTCTTCATTTTATCTGTAACCTCTTCTTGTAAATAAATGCATCCCCTTTGTGAATTCTTCACATGTGAATTACTATTGAACTCCATAATCTCTTGCCAACCCCCAGAATTTGATGCCAGACCTCAAAAACATAATCTATACAATCAAATGCTAGCAAAATAGAGGATTTAAAATAAATGGAGGTTTATTTACAAAAATGTTCAAAACCCTGTTGCAATAATTAGCTAGCTCATCTTAAGCCTAGGACAATATAATGCAAAGTCTCATGTGAGACTTTACAAAGTTTATTTTACACAAGAATATATAAATACAACTATATCTCTGATCCCACCGTTTGGAAAATTTGTAATATTTAAGCAAAGATCTGATGCTTTTTAAATTACCTTTATACTTTATCTGCCTTCTTTGTTGTAAAAACAAGATTCAACTTTCCAGAAATATTTAGGCAATGATTATATTATAGTGTCTATAGATGTTAAGAAGAGAAATTGAGGAAAGAAGCAAGTCTTTTTCTCAATCCTTGAATAAATATGTAAAACTGCTGGTTGCAATCTGAGTTTTCTCTTTTTGTATGTCTATAAAACCAATGGTGTTCCTCAATATGTCTCTCTTCCTCGACACAGCTCAGTTCCACCATTTCTTTCTTTTTTTGCTTTTCATGTGCTGCCCATTCTTTCTAGCTCCAGAGAATGCCATTCTCTCACTCCTTTTGGACTCTAGTAATTGCTGAGATAGCTCTTTCTACAAGTTTTTTTAGGGTATCACCAAATCTCTTACATAATGGCTTTGATTGACTCAGTGATGAGTACAGATCCGGTCCACATTCAGTTCTGATTGAATTACTCAATCATAAAGTATTCTTACTTGTCAAAGATAATTATTTTTAAGTGGAATTGTGTAATACCTGAAGCCCCTACAAATTTTTACAAACTCAAGTTAGCAGAACATGAAATAGAGGTCATTAAATGAAATTAATTAAGCTAGAAAGCAACTATCAAAGGAAAAAAACTCATCATTCAAATGCATTACCTGAACTCTTTCATAAGTTTAAATAGAAATTAATGTCTATGCTATATCAATTGTTCTCAAAAAGTTTTTTGGGGGAGGAAGCCTATTCAGTTCCTTTTATAAGATAAATGTCTGAATCAAATGTCTGAACTAAGTTGAGATAAAGAAGATAAAGAGAACCGTAAGCCAATATGACTAATTAATATTGATTCAAAATTTGAAAATTGATCATAGTATAGCCAGATTCCAAAGCACAACAGCATAGATTTATGGAAATTGTAGTTCAATGGGACAAAATTGATTTTTCTCCAAATAAGGATTACCAATATTGTCCCTTTGGACTAAAATGCAGTCACTTTCTAGAGTCTAATTACACTAACAAAATACCTTATCAATATATCCCCAAACTATTCACTATATTTTGTTATTGTTCGACTCTTTGTGGTCCTATTTGGGGTTTTCTCGCAAAGATAGTGAAGTAGTTTAACATTTCCTTCTCCAGCTTCTTTATTATCTGTCAGATGAGAAAACTGAGGCAGACAGGCCTAAATGACTTGCCCAGGATCACGCACAGAAAGATGAGTCTACCTGGCTCCAGGCCTAGCATTCTATCTGTTGCTTCATTATTACCAGGTTATAGTTATATCAGAGATGGAAGGATGCTACAACACTGGTAATATAACTAACTAATTTAATCACATTAAAAACAAAAACACCTCAAATCACATAATTATATGACTAGATGCTAAAAATAAAATAAAATAAATTTTAATAAATAGATCAAACTATGCTTAAAAACTACAGAGTATAGATATAGAGAGACCAATGTAATATGATGAAAAAACATGACTCTATAACCAAAACTAATACTATGTACAATGAGGAAGCTTTCCAAATAAATATGGACTCTAAGTCTCATAGATTGGCCAGCATTAGGTCAAACCCCCAGTGGGTCTTGATTAACTCTGAGAAAACTGTTATTTCTGTTTTGTCCAGAAACCCTGAGGGTCTACTCTGGCCATTCTTTGCCTCAATTTCTACTTCAGGCAAAATGAGACCTGTAGAAGACCTTAGCTTAAAAATACCAATATCTCCCATTGTATCCAGGGTCATTCCAGTCATCTATCTTACCTATCTAGCCACTGATCTATATATTGCCACTGGTCCTGAAGGTTCTGGAGAGGAAAATGAAGCAGTAATTTTGTACACCCCTCCCTCCCAAAAATCCAATTCACTTGCATGTCATAGCATCACCTCCCCCGTATCATGGTCCTCTTCAAGAATGAAGGACAAATAACAACCAAATAAATATGGGAATAAAGCAAGAATCCCTTTCTCCCCACTGTTATTTGACACAATTCTAAAAATTCTAGCAATGGCTTTAAATCAAGATAAATAAGATTAAAATATTGACAAAGGATGGAAAAGTATTCCTATTTTCAAATGACATGATGGTTTACATTGAAATGAATGATAATGGGGGCAGCTAGGTGGCGCACTGGATAGAGCACCAGCCTGGAATTCAGGCCCGAGTTCAAACCTGGTCTCAGACACTAAACATTTCCTAGCTGTGTGACCCTGGGTAAGTCACTTAACCCCAGCCTCAGAAATATATAAATAAATAAAAGTTTAAAAAAAAAAAGAAAAGAAAAGAAAAAGAAATTAATGATAAGAAAAATAATTGAGAGAATAGATATAGATACTAGTCATATGGTTTCATTTTTTAAGGAACTCCCAGGGGAAGAAGATATTCCATCCAATAATGCCAGTCAGTCTCCTTCTCTGAGTCATATTGCAAAACTAGAAAAAGTTAAGGAATTTGTCCAAGGTCACACAGCCAGAATGGTAGGCAGGACTTGCGCCCTAATCTTCCTAGCTTGAAGCTAGTTCTCTTTTAATTATGTTGTGCTGGTTCTCTTAATATCTAACAGGTTCTGTAAAGTAGAAGGATACAAAATAACTATACAAAAATGTAAAGTAATAAGAACATCTAAGAAGACATAATAGAAAGGGAAATATTATTTGGAATAATTTCAAAATACATAAATTATCTGTGAGTCAATCTATAAAAACATATTTAAAACATAAATAAATTACAAATACTCCCCAGAATTAAAGAATGACTCGAATAACCATTGCTAATGTTTGGACCATATAAGTAGGGTAAAAAGTACCTAAATTATTTTACAGATTTGGAACTATACCCAAAAAGACTACTAAATGGATACCTGATCAGACATATTGAAATAATAACATTTATTTGGAAAGAACAAAAGTCTAAAATATCAAGGGAGATAATGAAAACAAAAGGAAAGAATGAACAAGAAATAACTGTTATAAAATTGTATTCATCAAAATTATTTAATCCTAGTTTTAAAAAAAAATAGAAACAATTAGAGAATTAAGAGAATTAGAGAATCAAGATGAAAAACAAACTCAATAAACCTGTATTTGATAAAGAAAGAAATCTCAATGCAAGCTTATATCAGTGAGAACAGGTTTATTACACAGATGAATTCTGTTATTACTTGACCTGAAATACCTGAATGTAAAGTACACAAAATCAAAGTCGAACAATACTTGTTTAGCAAAGTACCATTCTATTTGTCAATCTCATCCACTTTGGCAGATACTACATAAGAAACCAGTTTTCCAAATATCTGAAATTCTTTTTTACTTTGTTTTATTGATGTGTTTTGTTTTTCTATTAGAAACATTGCAAATTTCCCAACTCTAAAAGGATTATTATGCAAAAAAGTAAAACAATCAGCAAAATTAACAACAGTAATCTTATCTTTTGGCATCTGTAGCATTATCCCTAGCTCTGTTTTTAATTGTTTTATTACCAAAAATCTCTCTTCCACCTCCAACTCCATTGAGGGAGGAAAAAAGGAAGGGGGAATAGATATAGTAAAGCAAATTTTTTTTTCCCTCATTGTCCATATACAAAAATATGTTTCTCAATCTACCACCTCTCTGTCAGAAGATGAATATTTCCTCACTAGTACTCTGAAATCATAGGTGATCATTATATTGATCATAGTTTTTGCAGCTTTCAAATTTTTTGTCTTTGTTGTTATCGTATGAGATATATCACACCTTATTCAACCATTCCTCAACTTAGGAACATTTCTTTAGTTTCCAGCATAAACCATTAAAAAGACTTATATAAATATTGTTCTACATATAGGATCTTTTCTTATTTCTTTTTCTTGGGGGTGGGAGGGTTGAGATAGATCTAACAGTAGTATGCATGTTAGTAACTTTCTGAATGAAATTCTAATTGCTTTCTAGAGCAGCAGTACCCATTCATAAGTCTATCAACAGTGTATCAGCATACCTATTTTTCCATAGACCCTCCAACATTTGTCATTTTCCATCTTTGCCAATCTAATAAGCATGAAGTAGAATTTTAGAATCACATTTGTTCACATTTTTCTACATAGTACTAATTTGGGGCATTCTTATGTAAATCTTGGTGGTCCCAAATATCTTATACAACCTATAGTTATTTTAAATGAAATATATTTCTATCTCTTCCTGCTGGACTTCACTAATAAAGGGAAAAGGTAGGCATGAGGATAAGACTAGTTGTGGAAGAAAAGCAATTTAACAAGAAAATCAGGAATAAAACAAAATATAATGCATATTTCTATTAAAGGGGGGAGAGAACAAGCATTTATTAAGTATCTATTATATGCCAATTATAATGCTAAGCTAAGAAATAAAGAGACCTTTCCTCTCTTTATTTCTTATCTTAGCATTATACCTGGCATATAGTATATATACCAGTATATCTCTGAAACCAAGAGTTATTTTATGTGTAACAAATAAACTAGAATAAAATCAGAGATGAAACCAGAATGCCCATTATCATCACTTCTATTTGACATAGTACTTGAAATGTTCACTATCTCAATAAGACAAAGGAAAAAAATTGAGGAAGTAAACATAGCTAAAGAAGTAGCAAAGTTGTTGGTTTATCTAAGATATGATGACTTATACAAAATTTTACAATTTTCAAAAATTACATTTGTGTAATTATCATTTCTATTGTTTCTAATTCTTAAAAATTCAAATATCCTTTTGATACTTGAAATGGATAGTTAGCATTTAGAACATACGTTATTTTTTTTATTATTATAGCTTTTTATTTACAAGATATATGCATGAGTAATTTTTCAGCTTTGACCCTTGTAAAATCTTCTGTTCCAACTTTTCCCCTACCTTCTCCTTTCCCTTCCTGGCAAGTAGACCAATACATGTTAAATATGTTAAAATATTTGTTAAATACAATATATGTACACATATTCATAGTTATTTTGCTGCACAAGAAGAGTCGGACTTTGAAATAAGTAAAATTAACCTGAGAAGTAAATCAAAATAGCAGGCATAGAAAAATAGAGGTATTGGAAATGCTATGTAGTGGTTCACACTCATTTCCCATAGATCTTTCATTGGGAGTAGCTGGTTCAATTCATTATTGAACAAATGGAACTGATTTAGTTCATCTCATTGATGAAAAAAGCCACATCCATCAGAATTGATCCTCATATAGTACTGTTGTTGAAATTTACAATGATCTCCTGGCCCTGCTCATTTCACTTAGCATCAGTTCATGCAAGTCTCTCCAGGCCTTTCTGAAATCTTCCTGCTGGTCATTTCTTACAGAACAATAATATTCCGTAACATTCATATACCACAATTTATTCAGCCATTCTCCAATTGATGGGCATCCATTCAATTTCCAGTTTCTAGCCACTACAAAAAGGTCTGCCACAAACATTTTTGCATATACAGGTCCCTTTCCCTTCTTTAAGATCTCTTTGGAATATAAGCCCAGTAGTAATGTTACTGGATCAAAGGGTATACACAGTTTGATAACTTTTTGAGCATAGTTCCAAATTGCTCTCCAGAATGGCTGTATGTATTCACAATTCCCCCAACAATGTATCAGTGTCCCAATTTTCCCATGTCTCCTCCAACATTCAGCATTATCTTTTCCTGTCATCCTAGCCAATCTAAGAGGTGTGTAGTGGTATCTCAGAGTTGTCTTAATTTGCATTTGCAATGGCTAGAAATAGTTTCAATTTCTTTGTCTGAGAATTGTCTGTTCATATCCTTTGACCATTTTTCAATTGGAGAATGGCTTGATTTCTTATAAATTAGAGTCAATTCGCTATATATTTTGAAAATGAGGCCTTTATCAGAACCTTTGACTTTAAAAATGTTTTCCCAGT
This sequence comes from Sminthopsis crassicaudata, assembly GCF_048593235.1. Lineage (NCBI taxonomy): Eukaryota > Metazoa > Chordata > Mammalia > Dasyuromorphia > Dasyuridae > Sminthopsis > Sminthopsis crassicaudata. The sequence continues at coordinate 329,337,276 of NC_133618.1, forward strand.
CTGCATTGGTTTTGTACAAAAGCTTTTTAATTTGATATAATCAAAATTTTCTATTTTGTGATCAATAATGATCTCTAGTTCTTTTTTTGGTCACAAATTCCTTCTTCCTCCACAGGTCTGAGAGGTAAACTATCCTATGCTCTTCTAATTTATTTATAATATCATTCTTTATGCCTAGATCATGAACCCATTTTGACCTTATCTTAGTGTATGGTGTTAAGTGTGGGTCAATGCCTAATTTCTGCCATACTCATTTCCAATTTTCCCAGCAGTTTTTGTCAAATAGTGAATTCTTATACCAAAAGCTAGGATATTTGGGTTTGTCAAACACTAGAGTATTAAAGTTATTGACTATTTTTTCCTGTTAACCTAACCTATTCTACTGATCAACTAGTCTATTTCTTAGCCAATATCAAATGGTTTTGGTCACTGCTGCTTTATAATATAGTTTTAGATCAGGTACAGCTAGGCCACCTTCATTTGATTTTTTTTTTCATTAGTTCCCTTGAAAATCTTGACCTTTTGTTTTTCCATATGAATTTTGTTGTTATTTTTTCTAGGTCATTAAAATAGTTTTTTGGGAGTTTGGTATAGCACTAAATAAATAGGTTAGTTTAGGTAGTATTGTCATCTTTATTATATTCACTCAACCTATCCAAGAGCACTTAATATTTTTCCAATTGTTTAGATCTGACTTTATTTGTGTAGAAAGTGTTTTGTAGTTTTGCTCATATAGTTTCTGACTTTCCCTTGGCAGATATACTTTAACTTTATTAAATATAGTTCATGAAAAAGTTCTCTTTGCAAAGTTGTCTGATGATGTGGAGGCAGATCATTAAATACTTTTATCTTATTATGCTGGGGGGGGGGGGGTTGCCAAAATATTCAAAAGATGTTTAAGTTCTAAGAATTGCCAGTTGTCTTTGTGATGATAATAGAAGAAAAACAAATGCATTTTATATCAATAATTTTTCTTACTGAATTTTTTTTTATATTTTGGAGATATTTTTGAAAAACTCTAAGTTCTCAAATGCATTCTTTGATCCAAAAAGATAAAATGACCACATTTCTAAAAAAAGTTTGAGCTAGAGATAATTATTCTCTATGCTTCCCAATCTTTTAAAAAAACTGTCCAACAAATGAAATAAAATGATGATTTTAATCACTGAATCATACATTATTAATTAGTTATAACTAAGCTATTATCAATTATTAATTATCAAAAGGGGGGTTGCTGTAATTGTTATAAAGACAATAGATCCCAATTAATTAATAATTAAAAATAATTATGAGTAGTAATATCATCAGAGATACCCCATAATAAGGAAATGTAGTAAAAAAAAAAGACCACTTATTGAATTAATAATAATACTTTATTATAGTTTCTTCATATTATCAACTTGAAAACTAAATAATTTTATCAGTAAACAAATATTTATGCAAATTAATATTGCCTATTCTATATTTAAGATTTCTGATGCTAAAATTACAAAACACTTGCCACAAAAATAAAGTCAGATTTAAAAAATTGGAAAGACATTCAGTGCTCTTGTATAGGCCAAGTGAATATAATTAAGATGACAATACTCCCTAAATTAATCTATTTATTTAGTGCTATACCAATCAGACTCCCAAGAAACTATTTTAATAACCTAGAAAAAATAACAACAGAATTCATATGGAACAACAAAAGGTCGAGAATTTCAAGGGAAGTAATGAAAAAAAAAATTAAGTGAAGGTGGTCTAGCTGTATCTGATCTAGAACTGTATTATAAAACAGCAGTCACCAAAACCATTTGGTATTGGCTAAGAAATAGACTAGTTGATCAGTGGCATAGGTTAGGTTCACAGGGCAAGATAGTGAATAAAAATAGCAATCTAGTGTTTGACAAACCCAAAGGTCCCAACTTTTGGGATAAGAATTCATTATTTGACAAAAACTGCTGGGAAAAGTGGAAATTAGTATGGCAGAAACTAGGCATGGACCCACATTTAACACCACATACTAAGATAACATCAAAATGGGTCCAAGATTTAGGCATAAAGAACAAAATCATAAATAAATTGGAGGAACATGGGATAGTTTACCTCTCAGACTTGTGGAGGAGGAAGGAGTTTGTGTCCAAGGGAGAACTAGAGACCATTATTGATCACAAAATAGAAAATTTTGATTACATCAAATTAAAAAGTTTCTGCACAAACAAAACTAATGCAAACAAGATTAGAAGGGAAGTAACAAATTGGGAAAACATTTTTACAGTTAAAGGTTCTGATAAAGGCCTCATCTCCAAAATATACAGAGAATTGACTTCAATTTATAAGAAATCAAGCCATTCTCCAATTGATAAATGGTCAAAGGATATGAACAGACAATTCTCAGATGATGAAATTAAAACTATTTCCACTCATATGAAAGAGTGTTCCAAATCACTATTGATCAGAGAAATGCAAATTAAGACAACTCTGAGATACCACTACACACCTGTCAGATTAGCTAAGATGACAGGAACAAATAATGATGAATGTTGGAGGGGCTGTGGGAAAACTGGGACACTGATGCAGTGTTGGTGGAGTTGTGAAAGAATCCAACCATTCTGGAGAGCAATTTGGAACTTTGACCCAGCCATACTACTATTGGGCTTATATCCCAAGGAAATACTAAAGAAGGGAAAGGGTCCTGTATGTGCCAAAATGTTTGTGGCAGCCCTTTTCATAGTGGCTAGAAGCTGGAAGATGAATGGATGTCCATCAATTGGAGAATGGTTGGGTAAATTATGGTATATGAATGTTATGGAATATTATTGTTCTTAAAGAAATGACCAACAGGAGAAATACAGAGAGGCTTGGAGAGACTTGCATCAACTGATGCTAAGTGAAACGAGCAGAACCAGAAGATCACTATACACTTCAACAATGATACTGTATGAGGATGTATTCTGATGGAAGTGGATATCTTCAACATAGAGAAGAGCTAATCCAATTCCAATTGATCAATGATGGACAGAATCAGCTACATCCAGAAAAGGAACACTGGGAAATGAGTGTAAACTGTTATTTTTACCTTCTGAATCCAATTCTTCCTGTGTAACAAGAAATTCGATTCTACACACATATATTGTATCTAGAATATATTGTAATATATTTAACATGTATAAGACTGCCTGCCATCTGGGGAGGGGGTTGGGGGAGGAAGGGAAAAAATCTGAACAGAAGTAAGTGCAAGGGATAATGTTGTAAAAAATTACCCATGAATATGTACTGTCAAAAAAAAGCTATAATTATAAAATAAAATAAAAAGTAAAAAAAAAAAAAAAAAAAAGCATTCTTTGGTTTCTGCCACACTGCCTCTTGACTCCAGAATGACTAAGACTACTGTGAGTGAAGTCATCAATGAGAATGCCACAGAATGACCAGACATGGAAGGATTTTATTTTGCATCATCTGAGAGAACTCTTCTCAAGAAATAAAGTCATAGCTCTATTTGAGTACTAAATTATTTAAAGATGAGCCTGACCTAGTTATTTATAGCAGATCCAATATGAAATGAATGCTTCTCTTTCTAATTCAGTAGTTGAATGTCCATACCTATGTGAAAATAATAAAATGGCTTTTTTTTCAAGAAAAAAAAAGATTTCTGATGCTATAAAAACTAAAACAACTTCATTATTTAAATAAATATGAGATAAAAAATTATTTTCATAACTTATATAAGATGTATTGGGGCTATAACCTTGTTTAAGGTGAAATATTGATACATGGACTTTGGAAGACATTGCCTTTGCATGGGTAAAATTGACAGAGAAAATTGTGAATGTGATTCACTAAGAGTTTAACATTGTACTCTGGGGAAAGTAGTCATCAGGATCTTTAGCCATAGAAGTGGGTTATTAAAGGAGATTTTATAGCCACCTCCTCTGAGTAGGAACCAAAGGATCTCAGAGAAAAACTAATAAAAAGAACAGATCCTGATCCATTTACCTGAGGCTACACTGTTTGCAAGTTAAAGTTTTCATAAATCATAGACCATGTCATATCTTCCTAGAACTTACCGTCAAGTATACTGTGATAACCATGAATCTGCAGGGTAATTATTAGAAATATTAATTGTCCTTTTCATGTGGAAATAAGCCTTAAATAGAAAGATGAAGTATTATGGGGGGTTTTCCTCTTAAAGACCCATTTGACCTTAAGATTCTATAATAGTTATTCTTAATATTACCTAGATCTACTTCACTCTCCTCACATAGCCTTCAATAACATAGTCACCTCCACAACATCAGAAAAGAATATTAGAAGTAGAGTCATCATAGAAAAATTACGTTCCTTAAAATAATATCTTCATATAATATATATCATTGACATCAACAACAATGAGATCATTGAAGAGGAAAAGAAGAAAGCAAGTAATTTCCTTAATGCATTTCAAACCCAGAGCTAACCTACTAAAAAATGTGAATAATTTTGGTTATAAAATACAACAATCTATTTATCAAAAAAGCCATCAATTTTCAGCTGGTATGCTCACAGGAGATGCAATAAACATGTCTGTATATATTAATAATGGGCAGTTTTCATTTGTCAAAGTAAAAATTATGTTAGTAAAATATATACTTCCATCTCAAATCTTTTGATCTTATATTACTAGATCAATGTAATTATCCCCGCAACCACACTGGAATGCTATTTAATGTTATTGGCAAGATGTTAAAGTTGCTGAGTGAATATCACAGAATGTGGAATTCTCAAAGAAATCCAAAGTTATATTTGAAAAGCAGGAATATTAATGTTAAATAATAAATTTATTTTTTGCAGTTTGTAAATTTTTCATTTAACTTATAAATTCATAGATCAAAAAGAAACATTTTAAATATATCTAATTCATCTTCCACATTTACTCAAGCATTCAGGTAGATTTGTGTGATGTGAGTAATTTAAAAATTTCCTCCAATCATACAAGCTGTAAAACATCCATACCTGTCCATTGTCTGCAATTCTTGTCCATGTCATTCAAAAGTTTGATATGGGGATCAATGCATGTGTTGGAGGCCTTCCTTGATTTTTTCTGACTCATGAAGATAACAATAAAACACTCTGGCTATTTGTCTTTTATCCCTTGTTCTTGACACATAATTAACCCATCTTCTCTTCCTGTCACACAGGATGATGTCCTTTTTGCCTTGTTCTTCTTTAGAATTCCTTCCTATTTATGTTTTGCAGTCTGCATTCTTCAATGCCTTTTATGTGATAGTGATTTTTGGTTCTTAGAAAGCCATGCTCAAAAATGTTTTACTGACATATAGTAAAATAATATGAAAGCCACCTTCAGTTGCCCTGATCTATAATCTTGTCACTGGACCCAGTTGGCTCTAGAGGAGAAAGTGAGACTGGTGACTTTGCACAGTCCTCCCTCACTTAAATCCAAATCATTTGCGTGCCACTGTATCATCTCCCTGATGTCCTGGTCTTCTTTGAGAATGAAGGACACTATGTAAGTAGATCTACCCCACTGGAGACCCAATTCAACTGATCAATTTGGCAATAGCTCTTTATTTGTTTCCTCCCTTTTTCTTCCTTCCTTCCTTCCTTTATTTCTTCCTTTCTTTTTTATTTCTTTTTTTGTTTTTCTTCCTTTTGTACACATAAGGTATCCTTTCCTTACTTGTGGGTTTTCTGACCAAAGGAACATTTTTTTTTTTTTTTTGATGGCTGAAATTTCCCAAGACATCTTAGGATTTACCATCTATATTTCTTTATTAAGGATCATGCCTTAAACCCAAATCACTCTGGCCAACAAAGGGTCCCAGATCAAGTCCCAGTTGGTCATGATTTGGGACCTGATTGAGTTAGAAGGTATGTAAATATTAATTGTTTCTGTTTGGGGAAAAAAACCTTGAGGGTTCTCCCTTCCCTGTTTGGATTTCTTTTTGACTAGGCAAAGGAAGGCATTTGTGATTGAATGGACATAGCCTCAATCAAACTGAGATCTGGGAAAAACTTAGTTTTAAAAGGACAAGGTGTCCCACTGCATTCAAGGTCATGTCCAGTCATTCTGATCTCTATCTTACCACTAGATCCAGATACATTTGGAAGAAGAAGTGAAACTAGTGACCTTGCACAGCTCACTCTCATTTAAATTCAATTCATTTGCATGTTATGGCATCAGTTCCATGAAATCATGATTCTCTTCTAGAATGAAGGACAAACAAAATGGTGGTATCGAAAAAGTAGGGTTTTGTTCCCATGTGAAATTTGGAGTATTAAAAGAGCTATGTAATTTCCCAAAGACAATGCAAGCAACTCTTTTCCTTTTCAAGTCTGAGTCCAATTCATTGTTTATACGTGCTATTTCTCTTCGACATGCATATTGCTAGTCAAACGTTATAGATTATTCATCCAAATATTGAAATCAGACTTTTATCCATTTAGTCAATCCTATGTGGACAACCAGGCCAAACTCCTTAAAGTAATTTTATAGATGACTTCCAGAATGTTCTGTAATGTTCTGGAGCTTGATGCAAATCAAATAATGTCATCCATAAATAGGAGCATCTGAAGGACTTCACTTTCCACAGGGAATCCTCTTCAGTCTGAACTCTGTGCTGGATCTCCTCCATCACAGCAGTAAATACTTTTGGCAAGACTTAAGACTATTGTCTTAAGTCTCACTTGATATTTCTTATCAGAGAATCATTGAGCAGTATTATTTCTGTTGTTAATCCTCCAAAGAATATTGAATGATTTTTATATATAATAGAAGACATATTTCTAGAAAGACAGAGTTTTATTCTTCTAAATCATTTTTTTTTCATAAGCAACAATAAGTGCAATGGGATTGTATTTTCTACATCTTTCAGTTAATATTAAGATGGTAGAAATATGGTTCATTGTTGAATATCATTTGTGGAAACCTGGTAGTTCCATACTAATACTCTCATTGAGGATGCCTTCTGTCTATATATATATATATATATATATATATATATATATATATATATATATATATATATATATATATATATACATACACACAAATAAATACGCACGCGCGCACACACACACACACACACACACACACACACACACACACATATAATATATAGGCCAATAGTTACTAATGCCATTTTTTTTTAGCATTAAGGCCAATTTTTTTCAATTATTTTCAATTTTTTTGGTATCACCCCCTTATCTACCCACCAACTGATCCCTCAAATCTTCATGATTGTACCCCCTCTGGCACTATATATACTTGTCCTATTTCCCTATCTTTATTACCCAATAGAATTTTGGCTTCCTCTAAAGGTACTAGTTCTCTAATAGGGGACTACTGATTAGACTGAGATCTAACAATCAGCACCAAATGTTGTAGTTTGGCACCAAATGAGACTGAAGTGAGCAATTGGCACAAAATGGTGAAATTGGTATAGGTCCCAAATGTTGGGATTCAGTCATGTGAGGAATTGACAATGGCCTTTCTCTTTGCTAAAAGGTACATTTATTCATGAGAAAAAGTTACAGATAAAAATTAAGAGATAAGTAGACAGCAGCAATGGTAAATATGAAGTAGACTTGGGAGAGCATAAAGTTAGCAAGGAAAGGAGTTTTAACAATTGACAATGGAAAAGACAAGTTTCTCAATGGAACTCACAATTAACCAAGAGAAAAGGAATATGCTAAGAGTTGGTAGTATGTCATTAACTGGCAAGCTAACTCCATAGAGGAGTTTAGCACCCTACAAGAGTTAATTAGCTGTAACAAGAAGAAAGATACCACGAGGCAGAATGTTCTGACAGGTTGACCCAAAAGGGATTCAGCAAAAATATCATAGACCATGGACAGATTTATAGGGGAAATTTAATCTTGGGGGTTTGACCTAACTTGGCTTTCTATTTGGCTACATAAGATGAGGTTATCCAAGATCTCCACAGGGAGTAAGACTGTTAGCGTGAGCTAATCACCTTTTCTGATTGCCCCAGGGAGTAATCTTATCAGTACTTATTCAGCACTCAGCCAACCCTATCTAAAGACTCAGATCCTGATAACTATGATGATACGATCCCAGAGTAGTGATTCCAATATCCTTATTGAAGAAAATTGCTTATTAAAATGACTTTTGAAGATCTTTCCTCCTGTTGTAGTCCTTCTTCCGTTAACATCCTTGAATATCCTTGAGATATCTTTAGTTAGTTTAATATCTTGCTACACTTTCTTTAAATTGATTTTACCCTTCATTGCTGCTTTCTGGTTTATGAAAGAATATTGCTCATAATTATCCATCATCCTTCTAGTTAATATTTTAATCTAGTTTTGCCTTTGGAAGTTATGACTCCATTTGACAAGTACATAAGATATTTGCTATCTAACAGACTTTCTTTTTATCACCTTGTTGTAGCAATTAATTCATACCGGCTAACCTTCTGAATAAAATTATTATAGTCAGCATAAATGTCAATTCTGTTGTCTAGTTCCCATTTTTGAGTCTTGATTATTTGTTTAACTTATTCAGCATTCACTAATTTAATTTTATGCCACTTTTTCATTGTTTTTATTTTTTTTTTAAACAAATTTTGATCCTACATCAGATGAGATGTCAGATATGCACAGACAACTGACTTGGGGGTAACTCCTACATCAATATCAACTTTCTATATGTTTTTCGTCCTATACTGACAAGAACTATTTTTCAAAACCTCCAAAAAGCCTCCAAAGATGATAGCCTATTTATCAGCTCTCAATACCAAAACATTCCATCTTTTAGCTAAATATTTCATTTTATTTCCTTTTGTTCTATCCTCAGCAAAGACTAGAAATAACTAATCGTCATCTTCTGACTTTTTCATGCACTTGACACTACAATCATTTTTCATATTTCTCTGCTTCAGAATAAATAAAGTTTCTTTCATATTTGCATCATGGAAATTTTTATTTTCTAATCAATTCTCTGACAAATAAATTATCTTATGAATCTTGTGTAACACTAAAGGACTCTTTTAGTTGCATCATTATTATATTAAAGACACAAGAGGTAGTGTGGCTCAGGGTATATGGTACTATCCTGAAAGGAATATCCTAAATCTTTGGCATATGCTGATTGTGTGATCCTGAACAAGTCATTTAACTTTTCAGTGCTTCAAGCAGCTACTAAAAATAGTTATGCTACCATAGGTAATTAATTCATAAAACAGTATAAAATGCAGAATTATTATTAATCTGCATTAATAGAAGGAATTTCTTCACATGAAATTACCTAAACTAATGAAGTCATATATCCAAAATAATAATAAAAATGGAATTAAAAGGTCCTCCATAAGTCTTAAATTTCACATGGATTTAATTAATTAAGTCTACAATTATATACAATAATACATCAACAAATGACAGAATGGTAAGCATTGCTTATAGAAATAAAGGGTTCTATGAAGTCAATTCAGGATGAAGTCATTGCCAATGGAAATGACAGATGATTATATTTAAGGACCTTGTATCTATTGATCAATGTAGATTGATAGAGGCAACTGAATGATTCAGTGGATTGAGTGCCAGGGCTGGAATCAAGAAGAAATTCAACCTCAGACATTTATTGTTTGACCCTGAGCAAAGCACTTAATCCTGTTTGCATCAGTTTCCTTATCTGTAATGAGCTAGAGAAGGGAATTAAAAAGCATTCTAGTATCTCTGTAAAGGAAACCCAAAAGAGGGTCACAGAGAGTCAAATAACTGAAAAAGATTATACAAGGGAATTACAGAAATTGGAAACTGTGCAGCAATCACTGAAGATTCCAAAAATTTAGCATGTACCCAAATATTTAGACAGACCTCATATGGTTACTAGAGATTAACAGAAATTCATAACCTCTCAAAAATTAATACACTAAATCCATATGTTACAAATCTAGGCTTTAAAAGTCCATGAGAATTCAATAACTTACCTATACTGAAGCCAGATCATTATCACAACAAAAATCTTGTTCACAATTGCCCCAGAATAATATCGATCTATAAAAATTCAAAAAATGCTTTAATTGCTTTCACTTTGACAAATAATGACAATCTTCCAAATTCAATAAAAAGAAATGTTTAAAGTATAAAGAAAAACTTTCTTTTTCTTTATTCTTTTTTTTTCTTTTTTCTTTTTTTTTTTTTTTTGAGGCTGGGGTTAAGTGACTTGCCCAGGGTCACACAGCTAGGAAGTCTGAGACCAGATTTGAACTTGGGTCCTCCTGAATTCAGGGCTGGTGCTCTATCCACTGTGCAACCTAGCTGCCCCAAGACAAACTTTTAAAATATAGAGATATAAGAGAAGAAATGAAAGTTGTGTAGATGTCCTGCTACTAGAGTTGCCCCAAAGGTATTTTCAATAAGACTACAGAAAATAGCTTACTTTCCAATAGTTTTATTTAATAACAAATAAATAAGTAAATAGCCATTTTAACACAGACTGTAAAATAAAAATGGACAAAAGCAAAGTGATGACTTCTCCCAGAATGGTTTCTATCTTTTTCTTATTCAATCATTTCAATCTTATCCAACTGTAACCCCATTTGAGAATTTCTTGGCAAAGATACTGGAGTGATTTGCCATTTCCTTCCACAGTTCATTTTACAGATGAGGAAACTAAGGCAAATAAGGTTAAGTGACTGGCCCAGGGTCACACAGCTAATACGTGTCAGAGGCCAGATAAGTCTTCCTGATTCCAGTTCCCACACCACTGCACACTTAGCTGCTCCATGCTATTTCTAAGTTGATCTAAAAGAAAAATAAGAATAGTGACTCCTGATAATGTGCTTTAAGATGTGCTTTATCTGCACAATCTCCTTTGTGTCTCATAATAACTCCTAGGAGTTTAGGTCTTTATGTAAGTCAAGTTCAATCTAAATCAGTGCTGTTTTTAAGGAGACAATTAGAAATATATCTCTAACAAAGATTAAATGAGAATTCTCCCAAATTAGGCTTAGGAGAATGTCTCTATTTTAATTTCATAGTTCAATTTCCCCTCACTCTAAGATTTTCTCAAAGCATACAGTTGATTAAAATTGCTACCACTATTTTTATAACCACAGATTCTGAAATTTGAAACTAGACATCTCAGACCAGCTTACCCTTTTTGCCATATGATGTATCAGGTGCCTGTAAGTCAATGAACCATAAAACTCTTAACACCCAAAACAAATCAGTATGTGCATTAAACATGCCATAAGGCAGGCATAAGGCATGATTTAATTAGTTGCAGGGCATAGAATTGGTAGGGAACCAAAGATACGCTTTTTTCCCAACATAGAATCTCTCTAAGAGCACATTTAATTGGTACACTTCCCATCACACATTCATAAACAGCGTGAGTGCATGAGTGCCAAAAATAGAGCTCAGGGTTAGTCTATGCTTCATGGATTCTGTAACACTTACACAGAGCTCACTCTTCAATAAACAGAAATGCCTTAGAATTCAGTCCCTGCTGACCCTAGCAGAGCAGCAGCTGCTTTAGGGAGGGAAGGGGGACAGGGGAGAGCAGTTTTCAGTGGCACTCATTTCCCTGGCTCAGGTCAGAAAAATTGTTTCTAATATGCACAGAAATTTATTTTTATGACCTTAAAAAGACTCATAAGTTCTGAAATGTGGTTATTAGAGCACTCCATTCTAATGACATAATTGTTTTTGTACAATGAAAGCATGATAATATAGTTAGACTAACAATATTTGGTAGAAAATCTAGACCTCTTCTAGATCCCTTCAGAAAAATACTTAATATATTGCTATGTCCAACCAGGAAAAATCTGTGACCTTTATTCTGATTTCAATTTTTGTTTTTTATTAGATTCTTCCAGTAGTAATATATCTCTATCATCCCATTGTCTTTTTCAGGACCTCACCACCACTTCTCTTTAGATGTGGCCCATGTCAGCTTCATAACAAATCATAGTCATATTCTTCTAATTTTGTAGGAATTGCCTTAAGTTTTACTTACCCCATCATTGTTTGTCTTCTAAGCAAGATCCATAATCATTCAAAAAGTTCTATCTAATGATCCATACATATAGGAAAATCCAAGTAGATGAGTAATTCCTACTGTGTAAACTATGATATACAGTTGAATAGAACTATAAATTTGGTCTCTCACTACATATGCTTTGAACAGACATGGAGGATGAACAATGGAATCTATAATTGAACACATCAAAAAAAAATAGGTAAGACTATATTAGAAAAATGCACAGTGGTAAATAACATGTAATGACCAAAACAAAGTTCCATTTTTTAAAAATATCAATATTTTTCTGATGATGCTAAATGTCTCCAAATAATAATAAAATGGGAATTGGTGAAGTAAGGTATTATGAAGGGGAAAAGGAATAAGCATTTATATAGACAATGTGTCAAATATCATAAACACTTTACAAATATTATATTATTTGATTCTCAAAACAATCTTGAGAGGTTAAGTATTGTTATTACCCCAATTTCATAGCTGAGGAAACCAACTACAATTAAGACTTACCCAAGATCATATGACTAGTAAAATCTGAGGCTTAACTTGAACAAGTCTTTCTGATTCCAGACTCCATTGTGCCATCTAACTGTCTCTGATATCTGAAGAAATAAAGTTATAGGTTACCTTGACATCAGTGGAAGGACACTTGGTGGAGTCTACAACCAGATTCATCATTCAAGATACTATTAATTATTACTTATGAAAGAAAAAAGAGGTGTTTCACCCATGTAGAAAGAGGGAAATAATCAATAAAAAGCCTTATAGATAGCCATAAAATATTGGAAGAGCTACTGTAAGGCCCCCAGCATATTGTGTGGCTTTTCCATGGTAGATTTCTGAGAGGACATGATCAAAAGATGATCAAGATGTGGTTTGTCATTCACTATATTTATGTGAGTGTCTTCTTTGGTGAGATCATGAATCACAGTACCATATATGAAATCTTGCATTGTTAGTGGAGTGATAGAAGACTTGAGGAAAATAAGCTCTTTCTTAGAAGTCAGTCTCAACTCCATACTCTAATTATTACCTGTGTGACCTTGGGCAATTCGCATAAACTCCTTCAATGTCATTTTCCTCAAATGTAAAATAAGGTCTTTCTCAGGTCTAAGTCCTATTCTTGCCCTACTTTTTTTTTTTCTTTTTTTCCTTCTTTCTTTTTTCTTTTTTTTAGGAAAGAACTGAAGATCTACCTCACAGATTACAAATGATTTCCTTTCCTAAATTTAGATCCTATCCCTCTTACACCTAAGTTGAATAATTTGTTGCTTTTATTTCAGCTATTTTCACTTGGATTTTTTTATGCATAACTGTGACTTCACTGGGGTGGGGGAAAGGGGAAAGGGAACTTCCCTCCACTGAATTTGTGTCCTAGACCATGGAGTGTACCTTGAGGCAGCAAAAAGTTAAGTGACATGCTAGTAATAATATAGCCAGTTTGTGTGAGAGGTGACATAAAACCCAGCTCTTGTTTTACTCTGAGGCCAGCTCTCTATCTTTCATGTTTCACTGTAATCTTTGTTTTGTTACTTTATAAAGTAAAAACCCCAGAGTAACAATATCTTTTGCATGGCAAGAAGAAATGAGCCATTTTCTTTCAGATTTGCTGTTGTTCAATCTTTTCAATCATTTTTGATTCCATTGAATCCCCATTTGAGATTTCTTAGCAAAGATACTAGAGGGATTTACCATTTCCTTCTCCAGCTCTTGATATATCCTTTGCAATTAGAATATAAAGCCACCTGAAGCCAGGGATTATATCATGTTTCCTCTTCATATCTTGAGACTCCTGAATGTAAGGGCTTATAAAATATTTACTGAAATGTACTTGTAGTTTAATTTTAAGAAATAGCCTGAGAAGGCACCATTTTACATTTCACTTCTGAAAGAAAGGAACAGCTAAGTAGTACAGTGTCTAGAACACCAGGCCTGCAGTCAGGAAGACATGAGTTTAAATGTGATCTCAGATACTTATTAATTGTGTGACTCTGGGCAAGGCACTTAACCTTGTTTGTTTCAGTTTCCTCATCTGTAAAATGAGCTGAAAAGAAATGGCAAACTATTCCAGTATCTTTGCCCAGAAAATCACAAATGGGGCAATGGGAAGTTGTGCATGATTACTATATTGTAATGTATATATAAAGAAAGGATTCAAAATGGGGAAAAGGAAAAAGAAAGATTCAAGTTAAGGGGTTGGGTGGGAGATAATAAATGAAGAAATGTGTAATTGGAGATAAAGATTAGAACTAAACTTATTTTTTTGGTTTGGCTATTAACACTGATCATTTTTATTTTCTTATATCTTCATTTTACTTTAAACATGGGCATGTAGCTTCATTTACAGCTGCATTACAGTAACATTTTACCTCCCTGCCCCTTTCTTTCTTTATTTTGAGGGATTAAGAGTTCTAGGAATTTCCCCTGGTATTTCAAAGGAATACCTCAACAACTCTTACAGAAAAATTGGGAGGAGAACAGATAAGGAAATGTGCTGACAAACAGAAGAACAAACCAACAGGAAACTATGTCAATGAAAGGAAGAGGGAGGGAGGAACTGAGCCATAAATAGGAATTTTCATTTGTGAGGCAAGGGTAGTGAAAATGGCATGTGAAAAGTAAAGATAAGTCATAATACTATCTCTGGGAAGGTAATGGTTAGACAGAGTCAAGATATAGGAAAATATTGGGATGTTGCTTTCACATAATGTTCTTCACTATCACAAGTGGCTTTCCTGTGATCCACAATCATAGTTGAGTGTGATTAACTGGGACAGGGACCAGATCCTCCTAAAGAGTCTGACATGCCTTCCTCTAATCACTGACTTCAATTCTCCAACTCTCCATGGATGGGATGAAGGGTGTAGGATTTAACTCTCTGGTATGAAACAAAGAGAGTGTCCCATGTCTTACAGCACAGTAGTATTCCATCATGATCATATAACAAAACCTGTTCAGCTGCTCCCCACCTGACAGGCATTCCTGCTATTTCCAAGTCTTTGTCACCACAAAGAAAGCTACTCTAAATATTTTAGAACAAACAAGTTCTTTTCCTTTTTCCCTAATCATCTTTGGAGGTAAACTTAGTAGTGATATTGCTGAGCATATTTATGTTCATATATATATATATATATATATATATATATATATATATATATATATATATATATATATATATATATATATGCTGAGTATAGTTAGTTTAATAATTCTTTGTTCATAATTCCAGATTGTGCTCCAAAATGATTTGAACACTTCATAGTTCCACGAATAGTGAATTAGTGTCTCAATTTTTCCACTTCCCATCCAACATTAGCAAATTGGATGAGTGTTAAATGAGTTGCTGTGCATAGTGGGCAAATCAAGTAAGAAAACCACAGAAGTTGACAGGAAAGTTTGTTGTGCAGGGGAGAGAATGGTAGAGCTATCAACAGCCAAAGGAATGTCTGTTAGTTTGTGCTCTAAGTCTTAATTCCCTTTAGCATCTCTCCCTTGAACTTCAAATTCCTCTATTTTGAGCTGTTGTAGTAATCTCCCTTCTCCCCAAGTATCTTGGATAGGTTGCTAATGCTGTAGCTTTCAAAGCAGTTCTGGAAATCTTCCTCTCAACTTTCCTTGTATGTCTGGGAATTTATTGGATAGAAGGAATTCTTTTGTTGCAGAAGTCTATGCCTTCCCTGAGATTTGCCAAGAAGTAAAGGAAGGGGTAGGGACAAAGCTTGTGATCTCATTGCTCATCAAGGAATTCCTGTCTCCACCAATCCAAGTCAGCATCATTTTTGAAACTTCGAGTCTTACAAAGTAGCCCAGAGCCTTGAGAGATAAAATGACTTACCCAGGGTCATGCAATCAGTATGTTAGAGGCAAGCAAGAAGGAAAAATTTATAAAGTATTTACTATATTCTAGGCACTGTGCTAAATTCTAAAAATACCATCTCATTTGATCCTCACACCAGTTCTGGGAGGTAGATACTTGTATTGTCCCCATTCTATAATTGAGAAGGTTAAGTGACTTCCTCAAGATCACAGAGCTTACAAATCTGAGGCTGAATTTGAACTGGTTCCTTCTTGGCTTTGAAGACCAGTACTCTCCATTCTGCCTCTACAATTATTAAGGGAAAAGTGCTTTATAGTGAAAATAGTTTTCATACATTTACTCTATGGACAGCCAGTTCACCTGCAAAAGTTTAGTTCATGGGGTGAATGTGGCTTTTAATTGGGGGTGCAAAATATTATGGGAAGTTGCCCACATTATAGATATAGTTATAAGCTTAAGGTTATTGATTAAGGCTTTGTTGTTGAAAGAAGTATCTACAAAAGGGGAAAAGTGCATTTTTTTTCTTTTTTAGTATTTTACTTGAACACAGTAAAGACAATCATCCTAAGCATATTCAAAGTTATCTGTTCTGAGTGGGCACAAGTCCCACCAAAATTGGAAATGGTTTAAGAAACAATATAATGTCCATGGTGGTCTGACTATTTTATATGTATGTATGTATGTATGTATATATGTCAGCTACTAAGTGACTTTCCAAAATAAAACTCAATTTTGTGGCCACTATATCCACTCCCCTATATCTATTGCTTCTCCTTATTAGAATGTAAGATCATCAAGGACAAAAAAAGTGTCATTTTTGTATTTGTAACCCATGAAACTAGTACTATGCATTGCACACAGGTACTTATGAATACCATTTCATTATTTCATTTATTCAAACAAAAAATATTTTAGTCTAACATATAATTTGCCCTCCTATTCCATATACATATTTCTAGAGAAAAAAGATAACTCAATTAAGGAATTCAACTTTTTTAATAAGATGAATACCTGTTTGTTATTCCTTAAGTCCTTAAAGGACAAAATAAGAAGAAATAGACAGAGTTGAGGCAGAAGAAACATGGGTTTGACAAAAGGAAAAATGTTATCATAATTAGGGTAAAGAAATATGAGAATGGGCTGCCAGTGGAGACTGATGCTACAGGAGATTTTCAGAAAGAAAATGAACAATCAGCTTCTGGTATTGTTTAAATATTAGGCACTAAGTAACAAGACTAACAGGGAAATGACTCTGAGGAAGATCTGAATTCAAACTTAGACTCAGAAACTTACGAGCTGTGATGCTGGACAAAAGATTTGACCTCCATCTGTTTCAATGTACAAGTGGAAAATTGGCATAATGATAGCTCCAACAACTTCCCAGTCAATCTTTCGACATAACAACATTAAATACCTACTATGTGTCAAGTGCTAACACCACGGTTAGTAGTATTTGCAGTGAGGGGGAGAGAAAGAGGGAGAGACATAGAAAAAGAAAGAGAGAGAGAGAGAAAGGGGGGACAGGGAGGGAGGGAGAGAGATAGAGAGAGAAACAGAGGCACAGAGACAGAGAGAAAGACAGAGACAGAGAGAGAAAGAGAGGGAGAGAGAGGGGGAGGGAGGAAAGGAAAGAGGAGGAGGGAGAAGGAGAAGAAGAGAGAGACAGAGAGAAAGGGAGGGAGAGAGAGGGGGGAGAGAGGGGGAGGAAAAGAGGGAGGAAAGGAGGGAGGGAAAGAAAAAGAGAGAAGGAAGGAAGAGAGAGTGGGAGAGGGGGAGGAAAAGAGGGAGGAAAGGAGGAAGGGAAAGAAAAAGAGAGAAGGAAGGAAGAGAGAGGGGGAGAGGGGGAGGAAAAGAGGGAGGAAAGGAGGGAGGGAAAGAAAAATAGAGAAGGAAGGAAGAGAGGGAGAGAGGGAAGGAGAGAGAGAGAGAAAGAGAGAGAGAAAGAGAAAAAGAGAAAGAGAGAGAAAGAGAGAGAGAAAGTTTAAAATCTAACAGGAGAAATAACATGCATAGAAGGTGACATACTCTATGAGTCAAAGGCAGTACCTGAACCCAGATCTTTCTGTGTATAAGGTTTACTCTTATAGCCACTCTCTTGCATTAACTCTATCATGCATATATACACTATATGCTAAATGTATCTTCATTGATTAAGTATTATTTACTTTGGATAATTCTTTAAAAAAAAAAACTCTTAAACAGAAATATTTCATCCAGCAACATAATCAGTACTTAAAGATTTTTTTATATATAAGTACATTGATGCAGA